>NC_077225.1:352816-369500 GCF_024763615.1 Phlebotomus papatasi | reverse complement strand
ATATGTCTAACAAAATATGTCGACGACATTTTTTGCTTAGTGCCGCGTGACAAAGTTACAGACATTCTCTCAACATTCAATGGATTCCATCCAAAGCTCCAATTCACTGTGGAAATGGAAAAAGAAGGGGGACTTCCCTATCTGGATACGTTCGTCATCAGAAAACCCACAAATCTCGTGACAATGTGGTACAAAAAGCCCATCGCCTCAGACAGAATGTTGAATTTCCATTCACAACATCCTCTGAGACAGAAAGTAGGTACCGCTATTGGCCTCATAAAAAGAGTCGACAAACTCACAACTACCAACAAGGAACATGTGAAAGACATCGTCTTCTCGAAGCTCAGAGTGAATGGATTCCCGCCAAAACTCATCAACATTCTATGGAATAGACACATTGGACAACAAACAGCTCACAATACGACCCAAAATGTGGATACCAACACGGAGATCATCTACAAATCGATCACTTATATCCCCAGATTAAGTGATGCGATTAAGAGAATATTGTGCACCGAAACACAAAATCTCCAAATAGCATTTAAATGCAACAACACAAATTCGGCAATGCACACTGATCTCAAAAACAAGATTGACCCATTAATGGAAAGTGGAGTTGTTTACTCCATCCCATGTGAGTGTGATAAGGTGTATGTTGGAAAAACAACGCAGAGATTAAAAGACCGGCTTTACCAACACAAGAGGAGCATCACTCAGATCAACCCAAATCAAGAAGAAAGAAGTGACGCCACAGCCCTGGTGACTCATGCCAGAGAAATGCAGCACCGGTTTCAGTTTGATTCAGCTGAAATTCTGGACAAGTGTGAGCACAACAGAAGGCTTGAGTATTTAGAGATGCTCTACATTCACATACACAAACAACACACGATCAACAGAAAAGCTGATACGGAAGGGATCAACACCATCTACACCTCGCTCTTACAACGAGTAAAAATGAGACAACAACATACTAATGCAACAAGGGAAGATGGATTTCACAGCTGTGATGAAAATTGATCTCAAAGGAGAGCTCATTCTGTGTCGGTCAGTCGAATGGTGAACATCACAGATCAATTTGTGATCAAAGTTCAAGTGCAGTGTAACAACTCCCACCTGTACGTGATTTTCCCTGCCATATTCGATGTAAGAAAAAGAAAAAGAAAATTCATAATATTTTTGATAGAAGTGATTTTCTAAAAATTGTTCAATTGAATTGTAGACCTGATGAAGAGGACATCCATCCTCGAAACGTCGTAGAGAATAAAATTGTGAAAATCAAGAAAGGTTCAGTGTCTCCGTCTATTTCCTGCTACATTCTGTCGAACCGAAATTCTTCTGAAACATCTCACGGAACAATGACGAGTTACCTGCAGTTCATCTCGGACAACTTTGGACACAACATTTCCCAAGACATGAAAACTTATATGCGAGAACAAAGGAAGTACGCCAGAGCGACCTCAAGAAAACAGTTCCTGCTGAAATGTAGGTCATCTGGGATCACTCCTTCACATATAATTAACAACGTGAAATGTCTCTATCAAACAATATCTAAGGAATCACCATACAACAAAGACATAGACAATATGATCAAATCATTCCAACATCGGATTCTCAGCATGGAAATCAAAGTTACTTACTGGGAAGTCAACAGGACACACAAAAAGCTCACTGAGCTCCTACATAAGTTGAGATCCACGGGAATTCCATCAATGTCGAGCTTCCTCACTGTTCAAGAACAAGTCTTTTGGCGGGAATTCCAGAGAAGCACCAGCGTTCATTCACACAAATACAACGCTCTATTCACAAAACAACTTGGGAATGTGATAAACATGCCTGCCTCAGATTGGGTAGTGAATACAACAAATGTTTCATTACCACAAGAATTGAAATTACTGATGGGCCTCAGTCCAAGGTTCTCTCTGCCATACAAAAATCTCCCGCCAAAAATTGTTCTTCATCTATTGGCCGAGATAGAGGATGTGATTCGGGCCATGAGTGATGATGATACTACCACACACAAAAACACAATACGATCCAGAGTAGCACACATCATCAATAGCCATCTCACTCATCACAGAACAAATGCACGAGAGAAGTACTTCCTCAACTTGGAGACCGTCACCAGAAGATTCATCCGAGAACACAGTGAAATCATCATCGTATCGTCCGACAAAGGCAACAAAACCGTAGTCATGTGGAGGGACGAATATGAAGAAAAGATGACCAACATTGTATCGGATGAAACCACCTACAAAAAGACCACAGCAAACCAACTCAATATTGCAGAGCGTAAAAACAACACTTTAGTAAAAAGACTTTACGAAGGTGGTCACATTGACTTCATTACGAAAAGAGAATTGACGACACACAATTCAAGAACCCCTAGAATATATGGACTGCCTAAAATACACAAGACAAATACTCCACTTAGGCCCATTGTGTCTTGCATAAAATCACCAACTTATGCATTGTCGAAATTTCTCAATCAACTACTGAAGCCAATCTCAAATGTAGGTGGATACAACGTGAAGGATTCCTTCGAGTTCGTGGAAAGGGTGACAAGCTGCGAAGTTCCAGAAGGACACATCATGATCAGCCTGGATGTGGTGTCTCTATTCCCAAATATACCACGTGATTTGGCTCTGCAGATTGTGGAAGAATGCTGGGATGCAGGAAGGATCACCACAACCATTGATAAAAAACTATTTCTCGAGATCCTGAAATTTTGCCTGGAGACCAGTTTTTTCACGTTCGGTGACCAGCATTATTCACAGATGGATGGGATGCCGATGGGAGGACCGCTGTCTCCAATTATCGCGGATATAGTGATGGATTACGCGATAAGCAAAATATTGGAAAACATCCCCAATAGAGTGATATGTCTAACAAAATATGTCGACGACATTTTTTGCTTAGTGCCGCGTGACAAAGTTACAGACATTCTCTCAACATTCAATGGATTCCATCCAAAGCTCCAATTCACTGTGGAAATGGAAAAAGAAGGGGGACTTCCCTATCTGGATACGTTCGTCATCAGAAAACCCACAAATCTCGTGACAATGTGGTACAAAAAGCCCATCGCCTCAGACAGAATGTTGAATTTCCATTCACAACATCCTCTGAGACAGAAAGTAGGTACCGCTATTGGCCTCATAAAAAGAGTCGACAAACTCACAACTACCAACAAGGAACATGTGAAAGACATCGTCTTCTCGAAGCTCAGAGTGAATGGATTCCCGCCAAAAACTCATCAACATTCTATGGAATAGACACATTGGACAACAAACAGCTCACAATACGACCCAAAATGTGGATACCAACACGGAGATCATCTACAAATCGATCACTTATATCCCCAGATTAAGTGATGCGATTAAGAGAATATTGTGCACCGAAACACAAAATCTCCAAATAGCATTTAAATGCAACAACACAAATTCGGCAATGCACACTGATCTCAAAAACAAGATTGACCCATTAATGGAAAGTGGAGTTGTTTACTCCATCCCATGTGAGTGTGATAAGGTGTATGTTGGAAAAACAACGCAGAGATTAAAAGACCGGCTTTACCAACACAAGAGGAGCATCACTCAGATCAACCCAAATCAAGAAGAAAGAAGTGACGCCACAGCCCTGGTGACTCATGCCAGAGAAATGCAGCACCGGTTTCAGTTTGATTCAGCTGAAATTCTGGACAAGTGTGAGCACAACAGAAGGCTTGAGTATTTAGAGATGCTCTACATTCACATACACAAACAACACACGATCAACAGAAAAGCTGATACGGAAGGGATCAACACCATCTACACCTCGCTCTTACAACGAGTAAAAATGAGACAACAACATACTAATGCAACAAGGGAAGATGGATTTCACAGCTGTGATGAAAATTGATCTCAAAGGAGAGCTCATTCTGTGTCGGTCAGTCGAATGGTGAACATCACAGATCAATTTGTGATCAAAGTTCAAGTGCAGTGTAACAACTCCCACCTGTACGTGATTTTCCCTGCCATATTCGATGTAAGAAAAAGAAAAAGAAAATTCATAATATTTTTGATAGAAGTGATTTTCTAAAAATTGTTCAATTGAATTGTAGACCTGATGAAGAGGACATCCATCCTCGAAACGTCGTAGAGAATAAAATTGTGAAAATCAAGAAAGGTTCAGTGTCTCCGTCTATTTCCTGATGCTGGTATGTTCTCGACAACCATTTTGGCTTCATCCTTCAGGTGTTTCATCAGATAGTAATACTTATGAGCATCGGTTAAAGTTGTGTTCCTGTCGATTATGGCCAAAAACAATTCCTTGAAGCTTGTCCACTCTGTGTATTTGCCGCTGAAATCAGGAACAGTCAATGGTTCCAATTTTGCATGTGAAGGTGCATCTCTCGTATGTGGGCTCGATGTGATAAATGATTGATTTTCTGTGACCAGCAAGTTGAGGGTAGCCTCATACTTTTTTTGCTCAAATTCCAGGGTCATTTTAAACCTTTCTTCTGCCATGCGTTTTTCCACCTCATGTTGGATTTGTTGTTCATCAAGCTTGGTGTTGATGTAGCTTAACATGCCTTCTACACTGTCAGAAGTTGGGGCCTTTGCCTTTGCCTGGATTCTCAACTCAATCAGTTTATCATCGTATATATCAAATTCATCCAGTAATGCTTGGAGACTTTCTTCTTCGACCTTCTGTTCCTCTGCACCCACTGTAAGGCAGATAATACGCTCGGAAATTCTTTCAATGTTGTTGCGTAGAGCTGGCATCAGGTCGAGATTGCGATCAATCTCGGCGAGGGCTGAAGGTAAGGTCAGGAGTGTCTCATCCTTCTCATATTTGTGAACGGTGTTCTTCACTCTGGTGAACTTTGACTTGTATCCACCACGGGATGCAACGAGAGCTTGACGTTCTTCTGATGACATTTCCAATTAGTGGCAGTATGTAGTGGATTTTGTAGTAATGACTGGCGCTGTTTTCCCACGAAGGACCAAATGTTTGGTCAAGTGTTTGGTCAAGGAGCCCTTACCTTTGAAATAAAATGATGTAAAGCAATTTGGTTAGATAAGGGGAGCCGGGGGAACCTCTACTCCTTTTATTGTGAGCTCCTTACCTTTAAAATAAATGTGGAAAAAAGAAGAGGTATATTTGTAATGCAATGGTAAGCCCCTTGGAATTTGTGTCTCACTCCTCACCTTTGAAATAAATAAATGAAGAAAATTAGACAAATTAGGAGCCAATCTGGTGAGAAGGTCAAACGGGCTGAAGGTGATAAAGCCTCCTTGTCTTCTCCTTTGTCCAGCAAGATGCCTCCAAGCCTTTGGGGTTTTCCTCAGAATCCTCTGCCTAGAAACCACTTTCAATGTCTGGATTCAATCCACTCACTTCACAACTCTTCACTAAAACACACTTTTATTTCTTTTGACGAATTTATTCCAATAATTAATAAGATTTAGACTGAAGAAAAATTCGCGTGTATTTTTGCATAGAGAGCTTTTTTCACAAGTGACAATTAACTGTGCTTGATCAGTGATGACTCATTGATGAGTCATTCGGATGAGATTGGAGAACCCACCGCTGGCGACTTGTGGCGTTGAACTAAATTGGCGCCTTTTCCTGTGTTGGCGCCAACACTCTTGGAAGAATTCCTTACACAAGCAAAAATTTAAACATATTGTACCAATCGCAATCGTACTTCCTGACACACCTTTAACTTTAATTTTGTTTTCTGCATTAATATTAATATTTTCAGGCACACTGCTTTTTTTTATAGCACACACCGACGCACCTGTGTCAATCAAGAATTTCAAGCGCTGTCCGTTCACATATACATTCACGTAATTGATACCGTTTGCTAAAAGAATCATGTTTCCGATTAAGATTCGAAGAAACTTATTTCAGGACTGTTTGAATTCGAGGAAGTTGAAGCTTGTGACTCCTCGTCGTCTTCTTCTACCAAATTCATGCGTACGTTTCTGTTGTTTTTCGACTGATCACGACCAGAATTCGATCTCTGTTTATTTGATTGAAAGCGTTGGTTGTTATTATAACGATTTTGCTGTCTTTCGTTTCCACGTCCTGTGTTAGAATTTTTCTGATAATTCTTGTTATCCGAATTATTTTGTTTGAAATCACGGTTTTGATAATTTTTTCCGCGTTTGTTATTTGAATGGGATCTTCGTACATTATAAACGTGTTCAGATTTATCAGGACGAGAAATCTCTTCGTCAATTGCCCCTCTTATGGCGTCTTTCAAGGTTGAATATTTTTGGGCCTTAATGATTGTACTGAGATTTGAACTGCGAAGACCGTTAGCAAATGTGTGAATAGCTTTCTTTTCATTAATTTCTTTCAAAATTTTATATGCATTGTTATCACCTTTGGCTTGCGAGATTGTTAAATCAACGAATAATTGCTCGACAGCTTTCCCATACTCTTCAATTGAACGAGAATTTTGTCGCTCATTATTTAATTTAAGGGATAACGAATTTTCGCACTTTTTCGACAAAAGATGGGTTCTCATATCATTCAATAAAGCTGACACAGACGAATATTCTGTATTTAAACGTAATTTTGCGTTCACTGACAAACGAGTCTTCAATACGAATTTTATCAGTAAGAGTTTTCCCGAATCATTTAGCAAAGTTTCATACAACTCTATTGCATCTATTAATTGGATTGTAGTATCTTCTTTATTATCCATTGTTGGCAATAAATGAGTAGCCGCTTTTAAATCAAAATTTGCCATAGTGATATAATTTCTCGTCAAGGGGAAACCAACTCGCGAGTCTAGAACATCTACCAACGTGAATATTGCGAATATCGGCATTTTTTCGCGAATAATGCGAATATTTCATAAACATCGTGAATATCGCGAATATAACGAATAATTCCTGAATATTGCGAATATCGTGAATATTCCTGAATATTGCGAATATCGCGAATATTTTGCGCGGAACCACGGCGACTTTTCCAATTCTTAAGTTTCTGTACACTTTCTGTTGCTTTTTTTAATCTTCCTTTTCTTATTTTTAACTTAAGCCGCCTCTCTTAATTTTATATTCATAATTTCTTGCTCCACTCTATGCACTTAAAATGTTATAATTTTTAACATCTTTTATATTATATTTAAAATTTCGTTGCACCTCTTATCTCTAATTTCTGACATTCACTGCATGCTTGGGTTTTCCTGAACTCTCTCAGTGGCAACAATACGTGCTTCTTTGAAGCCCGTTGCCACTTAATCCCATTCCTATGCCCTGCTCTGTCTCCTTTCCTTACCTTACCAAATGAGATCAATTCATTTTGTTCTTTTAAAGTCTCATACAAACCTACTATGTTTTTTGTGTAACAAATGATCTGCATTTGAAGCTCGATTATATGAGCTGGCTTATACGGTCAATACACCATGGGTTTCTGCCGTTTACCTGGTGTGACCGGTTATAGTAAGACGGCGGCAGACGCAACCATGGCTTTGATTGGGAAAATAAATATAAATAAATAAATATAAATAAAATAAATTCCTGAATATTGCGAATATCGCAAATATTCCATGAATTTTGCGAATATTTCTCAGAAAATAACAAATGTAAATACCACCTTTCAAATATTTCTGCGACTTTATAACTTTTATAATCTTCCATGGACCTCTCATTCATTTTTTCAAGTGTATTTTCTACCGCCGTGTGACTAAAATCATTTGCATTTCGTCGGTTGCGACTACCTCTGTCGTATCTGCATTTGTTTTGTATCTGCGTTCGGTGCAAGCTACAGGCGTCCCCTCTTGCGTGAAATACTGACACAAAAGAAATGCAGATTCGACAGAGGTAGACGCAACCGACGATTTGTCAATGTGAGAAAAATAAACCGAGAGGCTCAAAACGACTATGGTCGCTATCGTCGCTATGGCCCCTATGTCCCGATTAAGTGAGTTCGGTAGCCACAACTTAAAACGGGAGAAGAAGAAGAGACACAAAACAAGAGAAAGTGTGAAAAAATGTTAAATTGTTTTTTAAAATGTTAAATTGAACCTACAACTTTATTCTAGGTTCAATTCTGACCTCAGTGAAACAATTTTTAGGGTGTTTGTGGTGAGATTGCAAGATTTGGGAGTTAGAGATTTCCGAGGGCAAGGGAAATGTTTGATCAGACAAATTGATCAAGCGGATCAAACCATTATTGATAAGAAATTTGAAAGGAAACATCTTGTGGAGTGTTTTGCAGAATATAGAACTTTCTGATCAGGTATCAATCGACAAAATTTGGCATTGAGCTATTCTTAAATATTTCTTTGCTGTGGAATTACTGTGGCAATGTTTTTTCATTGCTCCAGTTGAATTAGGTGATGAAGCAGCTAGAAGAGAAATAAAAGGATCAACAGTATTTGCAAAATTTTGAGAAATAATTCTCTCGGAAAAATAAGCATCGTTTGACAGCGACAATGTCTCTGGGCATGAAGTGTAAGAGGAGGATTAGTGACAAGAAGAGGGAAATAGGGGGAAAGTGGAAAAGATTGTGATAATGTGCATCCACCGCAAATCGGTTCTAATCGGTTCTGAACTGATAATGAACCGATTCATAACCGATAAATAATTTTTATCTTAAAATCAATTCTATTACTTTTAAAACTATTCTGGGGATCTTTTGAGTGATGAATTAGTTCAAAAATCTGTTGAAAACAGTTAAATGATGCGAAAATACTTTTTAGGTATAGCATCTAAATCTCCAGTTCGAGCATTTCGCAAAGCCTGAGACGCTTTGCCAGCCCTTTTATTAATAATAAATATCTTAAGTATAAACTATTCTCCATGTGGTAATATTGAGGTCCACCCACGATGTTAAGATAAGGAAATGATGCCTTAAAGATTTTTTTCAATTTTTTTTTAGAAGAGCTTTGGTAGATATTTAATTATTGAAAGTTCTGATGCAATATACGTTATTAATTAAAATTTCTTTCAAACTTTTAGTATATAATGACGTCTACACACTAGTAGAAATTTCTTTAAAAATGCTTTTTTAAAGAAAATTTCCACCATGCTTGTAGGCAGAAACGTCAGAATTTTTTTAAAAAAAGGCAATTTTTGACGAAAATTGTTTCAAGTGTGTAGACGCCATAAAAGAAGAGATTGATAGTTGTTCTTTCCGTTATGACATAACTATGGCTCTAAACTTCACAAAAAGACCAATAAAACCAATTTTTCTTATTTTCTTCGTAATGTGTAATAGGGGCGCTAAATCGATAGAGATATTGACTTGGAGTCTTCAGATTTTTGCTGATCAATTTTAATTTTCTGTTGCTTATTTGTTTTTGACCCAAATTTTTTTTTTGAAATACTATTCGTTTAAATTAAAAATGTAACCTAATATAAATTTACGCGTTTTTATCTAGACGGGTATTTTTTAAGATCGCTTATCATGTACATTTTTTTAAATAAGTAAGTTTTTCAACCCTTTAAGGACGATTGGAACACTGGTGTTCCATTGAGGAATTTATTTTGTCCTGACTACCTAAAGTTATTGTTTTCTTATGTTTATACGTAATTGCAAAGTAGAAGGTTGAAGGAATCTAGGATATTTTTGCAAGTTTCTAGCTATTTGCTATGTAGTAAATATTTATGCTCAAAAATGGCGAATTTTTAAATTCTCAAAATCATAAATGATTTTATTTATTTTTTATACTTACAATTTTTTTAAGCAAAACCCTTTTGGCAATAAAAACTAGAATACTCATACGTAATATTTTTCACTAAAGCGTAAAATATCATTCATTTTCTGTTCTGTTGAACTTTCCAAGGTTAGATATAAGACTTATCATTGATTATGTTTCCCAGTTTAATTTTATTGTTGATTTTCAGTCAATTAGATTAATAGGTTAATAAACGAAATTTTATCATAATAACTTACATCAATGTTTTTCTTGTGTTAAAAGTTACATTGATACACCGAAACACTGATTTTAATTTCGAAAAAAATTTAATAAGATCATGTAATATTATTAGTTCAACAATAAAGGAAAAGTTGACTCTATCGGAGTCAATTTAAGTCCAAGTTGACTCTATCGGAGTCCGTAGAGTAGAAAAATACCTGTTGAATCTATTGGAGATTTTTATTACATTATCCATCCTACATTACTTGGAGCGCTTACTTGAAACGGGTTTGGTTGAAATTTTAAACACAAAATCACATACAAATCTATTACAAGTAATGTATTGGTAATATGAATATTTTTCAAAATTCGTGAATATCGCGAATATTTCATGAATGTTGCGAATATTTAGTGAAATATTCGAATATTTTCTTCTTCTCATATAAAACTGTGAATATTTTGTGAATATTGATTCTACGACATGAAATTTTGGTCAGTTGTTTGCCCCTTGTTTCTCGTAGGCCCAGGAGAAATTGGAATTGAATTATCGTCCAAATCAATACTGAGTAATGTGAGTGAGTCTAATTTAAGTTGAAAAAAATTTCTGCATGATATCGTAAGAACTGAAATTTCGTCTATTATAACTTGCAATGGGATTCCTTCAGACGCAGGAAGCTTTTTACTGTTATTTAAATCAACTATTTCTTGTGTTCTAGTTCTAAATCTTTCTATTTCTTGCAATTTGTTCTCCAAATAAGTTTTCGTAAATGTTTTATTCACTGATTTCTTAGTATTTGATAAAAATATTTCCAAACTTACTTTAATCTGCTTTAATTCTTCCATATGTGCTCTTTACTTGTGTGTTTGGTGATCTGGTGGATGATCCATTGCGTACGTGATGAGAATTGAGGGAATGATGTAAAAATTTTGCTGCAAGTGCTTGTAGAAGTGCTGATAATATTCTCCAGTTTAAACCGTCATTGTAAGGGTAGTAGGCTTGCCTCCATCAGCTTGGTTGCTTATACGCTGGATGATCCTCTTTTTCATACGTTTATTGTAGTCCTTCCACATTATGTATAGTATGATGATAGCAAGTTGTATAATCATCATCACCAATAGAAAATCTGATTTCATCCACTTTTTGTCCATTGACGCACTGGCTTCTATTGGGCCATTCGATGTTTGTGCAATAATTATTTCTTCTTTGCTCACAGGTTTTCCCATTTTCACTTATTGATATTCACTTTCAGTTCTTATAGTTTTGAATTTAGAATTTCACTTTAATAACTTTCACTGACAGTATTTTTTTTTCTTTAAATAAGTTTTGATTGTTTTTTTTTCACTACTTTTAGATCAATTAGTTATTGTTCATAATCTGGCAGGATCGCCATGAAATATCTGGTGTTGCCAAAATGAAACATCTTGGTTCGGGGTAGAACGTTTAATGAATCTCTTCTTATTAATACACTGGTTTTATACAGAGTCACATTACATCACTAAGTTTACCAATAGATAGATCATTGACTCATGACACCAAAGTGTACCAATAGAACATTGATGACTTGGGTATATTGCAAGCGTCGAAAGCTTTGGCAAAGATCTACGTGTTTTTCTTGTCCTGAGAAGATAAACAACCCTGACGCAACCGGAGGAAGTGTTCGTCTTCCTATTTTCATTACCATTATATCTGTAGCTACCATTGCTCAATATAAATAACTTTTTCTAGAAATTTAATTGGAATGGACTTATCTCAAAATCTTTCTCCGATGATCTCTCTGTACTAAGACCTTCATCCTCACAATTACTTTCTTGAAGAATTCCTCGCTCTTATCTTAAGGCTCCACAATCTCCTGGCTCCACAATACGATGTCTCCTCCGCGTTGGCTTAGTGATCCCGCATGGACTCCCCAGTAGAGCCCTGCGTACAGCTGCGCGCATGTAATGCGCGCAGCGCGCAAGCTGATTTTTCACGCCGCAGCAGCACAATCTTTTTTGTGCGCGCAGAATGCGCGCAGCAGCAAAAGTTTTCATGCGCGCAGCATTTAACTTTTATCATTATTAATATTTTTTACATTCTTTTTTCTTGAGGAAAAAGTCTGTCATTTGGAATCACTTTTGTTATTTTCATGTTATATTCAGAGTTTTAATACGTGAAATTACAAATATATTACTATAATTCAAATTTGAGTAATGCTATGACTAAAATTGGACGCAAATAGTGGAAAGTGACCATAATATGGAATGAAGTCTAAGATTTGCAATCCTTTCATGATTTACACACAAATCAAAGCTATTTTCTACTACAGCAAAAGATGTCTTGCTTATTAGGTTCATAAACCTACCACAAGCAATTCTTGGAAAACCTTAGATTTTCCTCAGGAGGATAATAAAAATTCCGTGACGATTTTTATAACATAATGGTTGGGTGAGGTCCCAACCTTATTCATACCACAATTTAAGTGAATTGAAACGGTACTCAAGAAAAAACTGATTTGCGGAATCTTCGTTTTTTTCCTTTTTGTTTTTTACGCTTTTCTATTTCCCAGTTTCTCTTTTAAATCTTTGTCTTGGGTAATTGATGTTTTTTGGAAATCTTGTCTTTCATATATTTTAAACAAGCATATTTTATTAAATTAAATTATGAAATCACATTGTTTTTTTTTTAAGATTTTAGTTTTGTACTTCAGGGCAACGGGAAATTTACTGTTTTGGGAAATCATCAGTATCATCTGTCGGGGTAAAAGGAAATTTTCTGTGTTTTGGGAAGTTTTTAGTTACGTCCTTTGGGGCAAAGGGAAATTTTCTGTGTTCTGGGATTTTTTTCGTCCTTTGGGGTAAAGGGAAATTCTTTGTGTTTTGCGAAGTATTTAATTTCGTCCTTCGGGGCAAAGGGAAATTTTCTGAGAAAATGGAAATTTTTGGAAAGTTATAAAATATACTTGAGCAAAATGTATGACAGACAAAATTTCCGATAATTGTGGAAAATATATGAAAAACAAGATTTCCAAAGACAAAGTTTTCAAAAAAAAACAAAGATTACCAAAGACAAAGATTCCAAAGACAAACTGCGAAAACCAAAAATGTAAAAAACAAAATAGAAAAAACAAAGATTCTGCAAACCGACTCCTTCTTTGCAAATTGTATTGTGGAAAACACGGACGATATTTTATACATGAATAACGCAAAATCTCGTTTAATAATTCTTAAACTGTACGTTAGTTATTATCGTTATTAATGAGGAAAATTGGATGAGAAATGCATAAAAGTGTCTGAAAATCTTTAAAGTCGATTTTCTCGGAAACTATGAGAGATAGAGGCCTCATACTTTACACCCTATTAGAGCCTCTTTTAGGCTCAAGGTGTGCGAAATTTCACATTAGGTCAAAAATGCATTAAAGCGACTAAAAATTTTTAAAGTCGATTATCTCTGAAAATATGAGAGAGAGAGGCCTCAAACTTTGCATTCGTTTAGAACCTTGTTTAGGCTTGAGATATTCCAAATTTCAATTGAAAATGGGGTAGGGTAATTGGCCTAAAGCAAGACAGTTTGGAAAGTTGGACAAAGCAGTGTGGAATGTGAGACACCTCCTTAAAAACTTGATAATAAATCAATTAAATATTTCAATTTTCGATAAAAAGATTATGAAACCTAATTTTATGATTATTTCAGAAGTTAAAAATGCAAAAATCGTTATAAAACAATCAAAGGGTGACTTGCAAGAAGAATTTAAAAAATGTATTGCATGCGTGATATTCATAACCTTGACACGGTAGTTGTCATTTTCTCTGTTTCTTATGGAAGTTGCTAGGAAAATATCAATGTGTTTTGTTTGATTTTTCGTCATATTTTGTGAAATATTGTTAAGTCCGCAGTGAAAATCGAAGGACATACATCCATTTAAAAGGTGAATAAAAAATATTTGTGAAATATTACATTTAAAAAGGATAGAAAAGTGAGTTAATTTCGCGTTGCTTTCAAAACAAGTTTTATGAAATCTTGGACAAGTTGATTTTGTGAATGAATTTGGTGGTTTTTTTTTGCAGTGAAATCATGTTAACAAGAACGACAAAGATCCTAAAGTATCCGGAGAAATAGTTGCAACAGCAGTTAGCAGCTGATAAGGAGAAAATCTCCTGGAAAAGGCTGCAAAGATTTCCAGATTCCGAAGACCACTTTTTCTGACAGAATGTATAGTAAATATCGCAAAAACTCCTGGAGAAAGACAAATAGGAGCCTCTACAGAACTCCCAAAGCAAGTGGAAAAGGATTTGGACGGTTGGGGAATTGAAAAGTGTTAAAAATTGCATCCGCTTTAAAGTTATAACTTCTGGACAACGCGAGATGTCTGTGAAATTTACAGAACCTCTTGTTGGTTGGGCGTCCAAGAAGTTCTTGGTAATTAGCGTTCCTCAACTGTAACCCGGACATAAAGGAGGGATTAGCATAACCATCAAATGTGCAAGTATACAGAGAAAACCCTCAACATTTGATTATCTACATATTTTGTGTGATATTTTGTCATTAATATCACTATGTCCAACTTTCCAAAAGTTTTTGTCCAACTTTCCAAAATTTTGTCCATCTTTTCAAAATATGTTATTTTTTAATTTCCGTGAATTTTTCGATTATTCGGTTCCAATACTTAATAACAACTGTTAAGATTCTGTTAAAATATTTGTCAAAGAATCCCATGATACAAAAAATGGTAAAAAATAATTATTTATTCAGTTTAAAAATGGATTTGAAATTGAATTTTTTCTTAAGTGTCTCGCTTTCCACCATTTACCCTAATTTAATGAGAAACGATCAAAAATGTCTGAAAAGCTTTGAAGTTGATTATCGCGGAAACGAGATCAGGAATCTTTGTTTTTTTCTATTTTGTTTTTTACACATCAGAGTTTGTCTTTGAAATCTTTGCATTCGGTATTATTTTGTTTTTTTTTTTGGAAACTTTGTCTTTGGAAATCTTGTCTTTCATACATTTTATTTTGTGCAAGTATCGGAAATTTTGTCTGTCATACATTTTGCACAAGTATATTTTATAACTTCCCAAAAATTTCTTTTTTCTCAGAATACTTACCTTTGCCCCAATGGATGATACTGATAACTTCCCAAAACGCATTTCCCTTTGCCGCAAAGGACAAAACTAAAAACTTCCCAAAACAGAAAATTTCACTTTGCCTCAAACGACGAAAAAAAACTTCAAAAACCGTTGTAATTTTAATTAGGGTAAGTTGCATAAATTGGAACAATTTCCAGAGGCTCGAACTTTGATACAAGATTAAAGACATTATAAATACATTTTTCCCTGATGGCATACATAAATTTGCTCCTTGATTCTTCTAGAATATTACCGTTTCATGGAAATTCTTGAAAAACAGTTTGAAAAGTTCTTAAATACAAGAAAAATACGTGACTGCAAAACAATATAATTTGGACAGGGTGGGACAAGTTGGACGTGGGAATTTGGACAATGCGTAGGGGAAGGTTGTGCAAGTTTCAAGATTTTTTACTGAATGCCATACACACTGAATCAATTGTACCACTAGGGTAAAGTAAGATAAGATAAGATAAGATAAGATTTTTATTATCCCATTATTCTGTTTTGTGGTTGCGTCTGCCGCCGTCTTACCATTACCGGCCTCACCAGGTAAACGGCAGAAACCCTGGGTCGCAGGCCGTATATGCCAACTCATACAATCGAGTGCAGATCAATCTATGTGAACATACATGATTAAATATATATAAAAGTAGTATATATTGGCCGGCAAGGAAAACGGGAGACAATCATAGAGGGAAAAACAGGTAAGGGATGAAGTTACAACGGGCTCTGCGGGAGAGCGCGTGTTGTTGTCACTGATTCAGTCAAGGCGTGAGAAGTCACCGAGGAAAGAGATACCGAAGTAGAAGGGAAAAAAAAGAAGTCAAAGTGTGTAATTAAAAAGTAAAAAACATTAAGGCTTAGATATATATTATTTATTAAATCTTTTTCTTGGATATTTTAATTTTCTTGCTTTGCTCCTTTTCTTCTTTTATTTTGAACCTTTCTTCCTGTTTCTGAAGTCTAATTCTTTTTTTTTTCTTGCATAGCCTCTTCTTTTAGTTTTCTTTAATCATACGAATTGTCACAAAGAACTTCAAACATGAATTTAAAAACTCCATAGAATAATAATAGATACCTGTCCAGCTTTGGGCGAAAGCATTACACCCGTTTCGTCAAGATTAAAGACGCGATCAGGAGGAAGTTCCAGAAGATCTTTGGATTTTAAATATTCATGAGTTTTCTCAAACCACTCAGTGGTAATACCAGCTCTTTGGGTTGTGTATGCTTCTGGTGTACGAAGTCTCAATTCTGGGTATCTGTTCAAAAAGCTCTTGAACCAAGAGTATCCTGGCCTTCCATCGGTGAACTCGTTGACAATCTTGAACTTCTTACAAATAATTTGCACAGTGTTGAGGACTTGATCTTTTGTTATAGGATGCCACTTGTCACTGCATCCTAAAATCCATTCAACGAGCTTATCTTCTATATCTTTTGGCAGCGTAAGAGGCCTTCCCCCAGAGCATTCTTCCGGACATTTCTCGGTCAGCTTATTAAAAAGTGTTGTTCTTGGCACCCCAAATAATACTGACACCTGACTTAGTGACTTTCCTTGACGAAAAGCTTCCAGTGCTTTGTTCACTTGGTCTTGAGTATAGGATTTGTACTTTTTCAATTTATTTTCCTTTTTACCCATCTGAAATAAAAAGAAAACCCCTGCAATACAATCGTATCTCCGGATGTCCAACTTGTCACTTTTGCTCACGCTTCAAATAAGTACTTTTTC
>NC_077225.1:329868-352316 GCF_024763615.1 Phlebotomus papatasi | reverse complement strand
CGAGAAAAACCACCGCATCATACGCGACCCCACTGGCATCCGAGAACGCATGGAGTTCTCTGCCAACCACCCGGTCAAATTTGGAATACCACCGTGGGATTTTCAATTCTTCAATGTTTGGCAGATCAGAATTAAATTCCCCCCACCTTTCCCTCACACTCTGGGATACTTCGTCCCTCCAGTCGAGCTCTTCAATCCATGTTGCTTGCATTATTAATTTTGCTCTGGTCAGAATGGGACCAACAAAGCCACATGGGTCATAAATACGCGCAATAGTGGATAGAATGTGGTGTTTAGTTGGGAGAGCTTGATCAGCCAAATTGGAAACACGAAACTGGAAACAGTATTGACTTGGTAGCCAAATAATTCCAAGGGTTTTGGTTTCGAAACTCAAATTGACTTCCTCATTAGTGGAAGAGGAAACCTCCGATTCCATCACAGCAGAGCTGTTGGATTGAAATTTGGACAATTCCATGCCTGCTAAGAGAAATAGGGACTTCAATTCTTCTTTAATTTTCAAAGCCTCATCAACGGTGGGTACTGACAACAAACAGTCATCAACATAGTTATTCTCGCGAATGACTTTAGCTGCAGCTGGGTATCAATTACCTTCGTCTTCTGCCAACTGCATGAGAACCCTAGTTGCCAGAAATGGAGAGCTGGCAAGCCCGAAACAAACCCGTGTAAATCGAAAATCTTCGATTTCATTGTCGAGTCTGATCACGAATCTTTGCAGGTCTCTATGGGAAGGGTGAAGCTCAACCTGCAAATACATTTTAACAATGTCGCAGGTTAATGCATATTTATGCATTCTAAATCTCCAAAGGATTGAAACCAGAACGGGCTGAACGATAGGTCCCACATGCAAGCAGTCATTGAGACTCACACCTGACGCTGTGACGGAACTTGCATTAAATACTGGTCTAACCTTGGTGGACAACGCATTTTCCCTAATCACGCAGTGATGTGGCATGTAGTATATTGGTATTGAAGGAGCAAACAATTGGTTTGCAGGGACCCGTTCAATAATTCCCAACTGTAAATACTCACGAAATACAGTTAAGTATAATTCTTTGAGAGTCAAGTTCTTATCAAGTCGGCGTTCAAGGTGCGAAAATTGACGCAATGCTTGATTTCGATTGGAATGTAAGACCTGAATGTTCTCATTGAGAAGAAGTTGAACTTGATATCTCCCTTCTTTAGTTCGAGTGACAGTTGTGTCAAAGGATTTCTCCGCCTCAGCTTTCTCAAACGATTTGACGTCCTCTTTGGGGATATCTTCGATTTCCCAGAACTGTTTCATGGTTTTATCGAGTGAAGCTAAGGTGGTGACGTTGCAAGAGACGGGTTGAGGAGGTGAGACCTTAAAACAAGAACCTACTACTAACCATCCGAAAACGCTATTGAGTAGACGCGGTTGGCCCTCTCCCAATTCATACTTGTCGACACCGAAATAATCCCAAGAATTTGCCCCACCTATTAAAAGATCTATACGTTGGCAGTGGTTCCAATGGGGATCTGCTAACTTGTAGATTGATTGTAGATTGTTTGTGTCCCCTATATTCCATAATTCCGTCATCCGTCTGATCCATTTTATTACAATTCATTTTCCTTGGTGAATGATAAGATGTTCTTTACATTAACAATGCTTAAGTCATCCAAATCAATCACCCTCTTTCCTAATATCTTCTGTCTCGAAAGTGCCAGAGTCGGACAATCGCACAAGATATGTTTTCTTGAGATTCTTTACAATAAGAACAATTGGTTTGAATCCCTGATACCAGTGTAGATGCTTTCTTTTTGGGTGGAAACTGAGGTTTTTGTGACTTACTCGGACCTGGTTCAGGAGTGTCCTCAGAGGGTCCTGTGTGCTCTAATGCGCGACATCTTTTGTTCAGGAACCGGTCGAAATCTTCCCATGTGGTGGTGGAGATATCGTGATTCTCTTGCGCCCAAAGCCACTTAGTTTCTCTGTCAAATTTCCTCAGTATCCAATGGATGAGCCATGGATCTCGTTGAGTAATGTTCATCCCTTCCAATGCGTCAATTGCTGATGAAGTGTTAGATTGGATGCGCCTGATACTTGCAACATTGGGCTGAGTAATTGACGGCTGGTCCAAAAACTGATCCATCAGCGCGCACATTATCGAAAGTTTGTCATCGTACCTCTTTTTGAGACGATTCCAAGCTCTTGCGTAATTGTCATCTGAGATGCTGAATTTGCTGATGAGTTGCTCAGCCTCTCCCTTGACAGCATTTTTGAGGTAGTTCATCTTCTGCGCTTTAGTCAACGATGGATTGCTGTCGACTATGGATATGAACATATCATGGAATGTTCTCCATGAAGCATAAGATCCCGAAAATTCAGGGACCTTAATTGGCTCCAATTTTGCAGAAGATTGCGTCGCAAAACTTGTTTCATTTTCTAGTGAAGCATTCAGAAGTTCTTGTCTGGATTGTTCCAAATAAGAACGGAAATTATTGTTCTGAGCTTCCAGAATTTCTTTCAGCTTCCTTTCCTCTGAAGTTCTTTGGAGTTTTTGCTCCTCCAACTGACTTGCCATGAGGCTAAGAAGTCTATTGAGGGAAGAGGAATCTCCATTCAATTGTGGCGTCAAATGTTCTTTAGAATCCTCAATTGTGGTTATGAGAACCGAGATCCTTTCATAAATTTGCATGCATTCTTCCAAAAATGCCAAGAGTTCTAAATTCTCAGCTTCAATTTGTTCAGCAGTGGCGCACTCTTGAATAATTGAATGCTGCACTTCTTGGAACTTTTTCTCGATTCTGTCCACCAACTCTCTTTGAGTTTTCAGCTCCGATTTAGCGTTAGGCTCAGTTAACAGCTGCGGATCATTCTCATACCTCTCAATGTTCCTCTTGAGGGTTGTCAATTGACCTTTGTACGAGACACGAGATGACGTTTTGTGCGGCATGTCGCTGGCTGAAGTTCCACTGACTCCAACGGTGCTCGGCAGGACCAATAAAAGTGGTGAGAATTTACCTGAGAATTAGACAAAGAACTCCTGAGTTCCAAAGCCCTGACTTTTCCCCAAATAATTGTGGTAATTGTACCTGAGAATTAGACAAAGAACTCCTGAGTTCCAAAGCCCTGACTTTTCCCGAAATAATTGTGGTAATTGTACCTGTTGAGGAAATAAATACAAGCCTGGTTATCCTGGCGAAGGAGGATCAATAAAAATTTTCCTTCTCAATGTTCTGCTGCGCAGCTTTTGCCTCGAAAAGACTTCCACTCGTTGGGCTGGATTCCACGAGGTTCACTCACAGTCCTATTCTTTCACCCTTTTCTCGTGAAATGGCACTTCTGGATCACCACTCAGGAGAATTCTCACTCACGAACGACAATAAAACAATATATGGGAACCGGAAATTCGTCGGGGAATTTCCGGTTCCCATATATTGTATTGTCTACGTCGGTTTTTCCATGACAATAAAACACTTTGGTGCAGTCGCGAAAGATATTTATTAATTTAATTTGTGAATAATTTAATTTTTGTGGCAGAGCGATAAATTTTTACTTGACTTGAACTTGCAGAAAAAAAAGGAAGAGAAGAAGAAAAAAAAATCCGTTATGGAGAGGGGAAAAAATGAACAATTGACACATTAGACGAGTCACCCAATAAATAATCATGGGTGGAAATTTCCATGGACAAATTTAGGATATGTCTTTTTCGCGTGAACAGGCAGCGTTCAGGTAGTTATTTTCCAGTTCCTTCACTTTGTCCGTAAAAGGAAGATGCACGACAAATCTGCCTGTATCAGGATCTCTGGTGACAGTATCGGAAAAAAACTTCTCTGCCTCTTCATCTTCCTCCTTTCTCTGTTTAGCGGGACCAGTCACGTCTTCAATTTCTCAAAACCGCTTGAGGCTGAGATCAATAGACTCAAGGGTTGTGAGATTGCACACTTTGGTTGTAATTGGACTAGGTGAGACTTCTCCGACCACAAGCCATCCAAATACACTCCGCTTCAGGATAGGTAATCCAGGTCCCAATTTAATAGTCTGATCCATGATTAGATCCCAGTAATGTTGTCCGCCAATTAGCATATCAATGACTTGGGGCTTATTCCATTGTGGGTCTGCCATGATCAACTTCGGAGGAATTGGAAGTGACTCAGTAGGGATTTTTGCTGAGGGTTGAATGCCAGTGATCTTCTCTTGGATTATGCAATCCGTCTCAGTCCATTTATTGAAGCCTCTGGGGCCAAAACTCAAACTGGTTTGATATTTTGATGGAGCTTCATGACCCCCTACTCCTTCCAATGTGCAAGTAGTCTTCCTTCTGGGCAATTTCAGCATCTGACTTATCTTCTCGGTGATAATGTTAGCTTGAGAACCGGAATCCAATACAGCTCTGCACAGAATTTGTTCTCCTTCATCATTCCGAACGCAGATTACTGCTGTAGCCAGTAAGACAGTAGGAAAGGAAGATGTAGTGGTGCATTTTAGAGTAAATCTTGTAGCTGATCCACATGTTTGATCTGTGTCGGTAGTGACTGGAGCAGGCGATAGTGGATCTGGGTGAACAGTAGCTACGGTTGTTGTCTGTGGGATCTGAGCATTATTGGGATGAAAAGCCAGGTGGAGCCAGGTGCTGTGTTTTTCTCCACACTGCTTACATGCTGACGATTGACAGCTTTCCACTGGATGCCCAGGGTCCAAACAGTTGACACACAGTTTGGCGCGTTGCACAATTTCAAGCCTTTGGGTGTCCTTTAGGCCTCTGAACTTGTAGCACTTCACTGTGCGATGATTGGGTTTCCCGCAGGAAGCACACAGATTGCCTGGAGTGGCATTATCCGAGTTTTTCTGACCGGATGAAGTGGTTACCGATAATGCTGACTTCGGTTTGGACTTCACCTCCTGTCTCTTTGACGATGAGGGTTTGCCGGGATTGGCCATTTCCATCGTCTTGTAACGTTCATTGAGAAAATCGACAAATTCTTGCCAGATGGGAATCTTCTTATAGCATCTTCTTGACCATAGAGTTTTACTTTCAGAATCCAACTTTTCCAATGCAATGTAAATCAACCAAATATCTCGATTTTTCATGTCCAATGCATCCAAAGCCTGAATTGCGGAATCCATAGTTACGTGAGTACGTCTCATAGCATCAGCAGATGGTTCAGATATTTTTGGAATGCTCAGGAATGACTTGATGTGACTCATTGCAATGCTCATCTTATCGTCATATTTGTCCATCAATATTTTCGATGCAACACTGTAGATGTTGGCAGACGCTGGTATGTTCTGAACAACCATTTTGGCTTCATCCTTCAGGTGTTTCATCAGATAGTAATACTTATGAGCATCGGTTAGAGTTGTATTCCTGTCGATTATGTCCAAAAACAACTCCTTGAAGCTTGTCCACTCTGTGTATTTGCCGCTGAAATCAGGAACAGTCAATGGTTCCAATTTCGCATGTGAAGGTGCATCTCTGGAACGTGGGCTTGATGTAAGAAATGATTGATTTTCTGTGACCAGCAAGTTGAGGGTGGCCCCATACTTTTTTTGCTCGAATTCCAGGGTCATTTTAAACCTTTCTTCTGCCATGCGTTTTTCCACCTCATGTTGAATTTGTTGTTCGTCAAGCTTGGTGTTGATATAGCTTAACATGCCTTCTACACTGTCAGAAGATGGGGCTTTTGCCTTTGCCTGGATTCTCAACTCAATCAGTTTCTCATCATACATATCAAATTCATCCAGTAGTGATTGGAGACTCTCTTCTTCGACCTTCTGTTCCTCTGCGCCTTCTGTAAGGTAGATAATACGCTCGGAAATTCTTTCAATGTTATTGCGTAGAGCAGGCATCAGGTCGAGATTGCGATCAATCTCGGCGAGTGCTGAAGGCATGGTCAGGAGTGTGTCATCCTTCTCATATTTGTGAACGGCGTTCTTCACTCTGCTGAACATTGACTTGTATCCGCCACGGGATGCAACGAGAGCTTGTCGTTCTTCTGATGACATTTCCAATTAGTGGCAGTATGTAGTGGATTTTTGTAGTAATGGCTGGCGCTGCTTTCCCACGAAGGACCAAATGTTTGGTCAAGGAGCCCTTACCTTTGAAATAAAATGATGTAAAGCAATTTGGTTAGATAAGGGGAGC
This sequence comes from Phlebotomus papatasi, assembly GCF_024763615.1. Classification (NCBI taxonomy): domain Eukaryota; kingdom Metazoa; phylum Arthropoda; class Insecta; order Diptera; family Psychodidae; genus Phlebotomus; species Phlebotomus papatasi. The sequence goes on along the minus strand of NC_077225.1, from coordinate 346,188 downwards.
CGGAGGAACCTCTACTCCTTTTATTGTGAGCTCCTTACCTTTAAAATAAATGTGGAAAAAAGAAGAGGTATATTTGTAATGCAATGGTAAGCCCCTTGGAGTTTGTGTCTGACTCCTCACCTTTGAAATAAATAAATGAAGAAAATTAGACGAATGAGGAGCCAATCTTGTGAGAAGGTCAAACGGGCTGAAGGTGATAAAGCCTCCTTGTCTTCTCCTTTGTCCAGCAAGATGCCTCCAAGCCTTTGGGGTTTTCCTCAGAATCCTCTGCCTAGAAACCACTTTCAATGTCTGGATTCAATCCACTCACTTCACAACTCTTCACTAAAACACACTTTTATTTCTTTTGATGAATTTATTCCAATAATTAATAAGATTTAGACTGAAGAAAAATTCGCGTGTATTTTTGCATAGAGAGCTTTTTTCACAAGTGACAATTAACTGCGCTTGATCAGTGATGACTCATTGATGAGTCATTCGGATGAGATTGGAGAACCCACCGCTGGCGACTTGCGGCGTTGAACTAAATTGGCGCCTTTTCCTGTGTTGGCGCCAACATTCATTTTTCTTCAGATTTTTATGTAAAATAAATTGCACCAAATCAGACTCTGATTTTTCTTTTGCCAAATATTCTGCTAATTGTCTCAAGCTGTGCGTACTCATTGCGATATAGATTTTTTCTGAGTGATTTTTTAAGATACACCATGTTAAATAATTGTGAAAAATGTTTGTAATGAACAATTTTCAACGAAAGAAAGAAAGGGGAGAGGGATTTTTGGGTTAAAAACGCTCTAAATTTATACTTTTAACTTTTTACTGTAAATTATATAGAAAATTATACATCACTACTAGAATTTTCAGATGAATATACATGATCTGAAGCAGGTTTCCTAGAATAATATAACGTTTGATCCTCAAAATCAGATAAAAAATCTTCCGCAGGTACTTGATCTCCTTCTGAATCAGTCACATATTCTACAAGGTAAAGATTTTTCTCCTGTTTTTCAAAGTATTTTTCTGTGAGCTTATCTTTTCTTTTACACATGAGTTGATCTTCAACTTCTTTGTTAGACTCCTCTACCTCACTCCTTTGAATTTTGTGTAACTTCTCAGAAGCTATGTCACGTTCCATTTTATTTAAAATTTCTTCTATCCAAGATGGCGGGTCATCGGAATATGGGTCTTTTTCGTGTAAATCTTTCCAAAATTTTCTCAGCTTCTTCTTTCGTAGGATTATGATTTATCAAAAACTGCAAAACAGTTTCGCCAAATATAATTTTTATGAATTTATTTATTCAAAAATATGGAACTCACCATGTTATTGTGTATCCGAAATATGTATTCTCCGTAAATTAGGTTGGCCTATCTTTCGTAAAACAAACTTATTGGTTTGACTGTCGATTATAGAATAACAACAATTTTACACACTTGGTTGAAATATCCAGTTCAAGTTATGCATCACTTAAAAAATTATCCAATATTGCGAAATTTAAATATTATTTTTCACACGTGCAATGAAAAATGTCTCATAAAAGTTTCAAAATTGTACGATATTTTACTGGAAAAACACCATACGTGATAAAAAGATGAAATTTGAGATTTTCCTTCTTTGTATGCACTAGGACATGTTTCGAACAAGACTTGATGGCCCTACCCAATAAACATTTTTAGGCAGATCATCGAGAAAAACTCGATGCTGGAAAGGTGGAAACTTGACACACGCTAGGCAAAAAGTCGAAAGTGGGGAAGAATTTCTCTGAAAATATTCGAAATCACAGTCGACAATATTTCGAGAAGCCTTCCCAAATATTTTCCAATATTTGTCCAGCCCACAAAAGTCAAAATAAATTCCACAACGAGTTGCCAGCTGTGAAAAAATATATTCCACATACAAAATGGATATTAATCTGGCAACCATGTGAAGTGATAAATATTTCCATCTCCCAAATTAAAATGTAAATCATGATTCTTTATCACAGGAATACAATGACTTTTATATTTAATAAGAAATTGCGGCTGTGCTTCTCCGATAGAGAATTGTGTGAGGAATCATATAGTTTTACGCCTCTCGAAAATAATATTTATTTCTCTAAAAAAATCAACTGAAAAAATAAAATTATTTTTATTATTTTTCCAATTCTGTCCAAAAAAATCTATATTTTTTGTTGAGTCAGAAAAAGTATGAAATAGAATTTTGAAGCAAGCAGAAGACGAGAAATAAAATTTTGAATTTTCCTCTTCATTTCATTTACAAAAAATGACGCCATTCATAGAAAAAATACAGAATGCGTATATTTTACGCGGTATAATAAACGTGTATGTTTGAGGTAAAATATGTAAAGAAGCTAATATTTCAACAATTTCTTATTTTTAACTTCATAGTACTTTAGCAAGACTATATAATAAGCAACTTTTAATTGTTGTGTTTTAAAATTTCACCACTTTAATTCAATATTTTCATATTAAGTTATTTTTTAAAATTTTTTTGCCCTATTACCTACTTTTCTATATTATATGTTATTTGTAATATTAACAAAAAAAACTTAATTTTCAGAAAAAAACGCAGTAAAGTGAAGCAGGATTTCCTACTAAAAATGTGTGCACGAAAAGTTTACCATTTAAAAAATGGCTCTAAAAGACATTAACTATATTAATATAGAAAACAACAAATAATTCGACGCTTCCATTCCATACTATGCTATCTCAGAATGACAACTTTTCAGGAGCGTCATTTGAAGTTGAAGATTTCCTATGCTGCCTGTGTAAATTTTTTTCGAAGAAATGGAATATCTCGTTACCCGGACGTCAGATGACCACCAAATTTTCACCAGATCTCGGTCCCAGGAATAACATATCCCTCGGAGTAAGGAAAGACTAAGTCGACTTATGCCCTAGACACACTTACGACTAAAGTTCAAAAACGACTAAGCTCGTTCATAGCCAAGTTTGTTCCTGACACACTACAAACGAGGATTAGCATTCCCTAGTATCCACAAAACATACACTACTGGTAAAAATGAAAGGGTCACTGATGATCCTTTGAAAGGATCACTGTTTTAACATTTATTTAACTCCCAAATAAACGAATAAAACAATGAAAAAAACATTTTTGGTGTTTGCTCAGATGAATTTACGATAAAACGTAATCTATCGTGATAAATCTGCATACAAAATTTCAAAAGAATTAAGTGAACCTTTCAAAGGATCAAATATGATCCATTTTTGTTGAAAAGGGTCAATTTGACCCTTTTATTTTTACCAATGTCACTTTCGTGAGTTTTTATGCAGATAGTTCTACTAAAATGCACTAATACTCCTCTAATAATAAAAATATTTGTAAATTCATGTCTCAGTACACGTGCAATAATTATTGTTTATTACAATTATTTGTGAGGTGGAAGCTAACTTGCGACTTAAGCCAATTCCCGCTATTCTAATGAATAATTCTTATTGTTATAAGTCAATTGTCAAGTAAACTTACAAGTAGTTTCATTTTCAAAAGAGTACTAGTGCATTTCAGTAGAAATATCTGCAGAAAACCCACGAAAGTGATGTTTTGTGAGTTCCAGTAAACGTCAAGCCTCGTTTGTAGTGTATGACGAACAGACTTGCCTATGATCGAGCTTAGTCGTCGCTGGACTTTAGTCGTAAGTGTGTCCAGGCCATTAAGCATAGTATGGAATGGAGCCGTCGATATACACCACGCATATCAGCGCGACAAACTTGACTCACTATTGAGAGTTCTATCCTTTCCGGTACAAATTTAGACTGTCGGTTTCTTATTCAGACAATTGCACCTTCGTTTCCGAATAACCCTGAAAGCTCGACTAAGATATATGACATTGCAAAAATGATTACCTTGTAAATGAAATCTCTCGATACGATTAATAGTGGCAGCACTAAGAAAACCAGAGGGATAAGGCAAAACAAGGATTACTGACACTGGAAATGTGTAGAACACTCGTACATAGTGCACTAAATTGAGAATTTAAGCCCATAAATGACCGGAATACCTAGACAGAGTATACTAGACAAAGCAAAACGTGAACTATCAATTCGTGAACAGAAACTATCGGTGGTTTCAGTCCTTCTTGTTCCCTATCTCGCAACCGTTTTGAAGTATTATGGTTTAAAATTTAAAAGGAAACATTTCGTCTTGCATCACGAGTCTTCTGGACATTTATTGGTTTAGAATCTCTGTTTTATTCGATCTCGCTAGTGTTTTGAAAAGTTGTGAGCTAAAAGACCCACTTCGCCTCTAATATCAAGTAAACACTGGCATTCTGAATATTTACGGATTATTACCCTTCATTATGTGTGAGCTCCCTGGTATACCAGACGCATCCAGGCTAGCAATTCCTATATTGCCCTATCTAACTGGTAATGTTTACGTAACTGGTTGTCTAACTATTTGTTTACGGACTAATAACCCCTGATTTGTTTTATATCGCCAGTATTCTAGACGATCTTTGTTTTAAACTCTCCCTGGAGACTTGGAGATTTAAACCGATTTAGTGTCCCCAGTTTGCTCAAGTTTTGGTACTCTAATTTTTTTTTGGATTGAAGTTTCTATTTTATCTCGTTGATATTCTGGATGTTTCATAATGAGAATTAATATTTGCCTATACTTATTTGCTTATGTGTAATTAACGGAAGGAAGAGACGTTATGTTTTTACTACTCATATAATTTTGTGTTTCACATTAATATGAGTCTAATAGCATAAATGGCATAAATAAATTAAAGATCTGCATTATTTACTACATTGCAGTAAGAAAAAAAAAGATTTAAATGATAAAAGTGCTGCTGAATGCTAGTTTTATGTGAAAAATAATATGGTGATGTTCAAACTCGTTAGCCCAAAAATCTTATTGATAGTTTATTAATACAATAACATCCAGTACTATCGGAGTTCTGTTACTATATACTTGAATAATAGTATTATTGCTAAACTACATGGCAGATGTAATAAATTTCGTAGTAATTATTACACGTAATTTTTTAAGCATTACTAGCAGTAGGCATGACTTTTTTTTCAATTCTTTTCACAAATTCTGTTGATTTTGTTGTTTATTGTTGAAAATCGAATTTTTTCGTCAATTTCTTTATTACAATTTTCTTTATTACACTAAATGAGTATAGCGAATCCTACATGAAAACTGACAGTGAATAAATATGCTCTCAATTTTTCCCTCGGCCGTTTTTGTAGTGCCTTCCTGATGGGATTCTTCTTGGACTCGGCGCGACGAGAGAGATTGTCAAGATCAAACCTTATTGATATAATTGAAAAAAGACTGTTATGCAAAAGACAAGCATCGGCCAATGGTGTCCCAGCCAATTCTTTTTCATCCCGAAAGATTTAGTGATGGAAATTGGCGATCGAGTGATACTTCTTGTGTGCTTCCGGGAACTCCGGGAATCTTCCCAAATCATTTTTTTCAAATTCCAAGTTGTCCGTACTCTCCATATGGTACTTTAAGGGCAATTGTATGAATATTGGAGCCAAATTTACTCAATCTGGATCCTATACAGTACAGAATTCTACGTTCCAGGAAGTCTTCATGCCCCGCCTAAATTTCTCGTTTAGAATCCGTGTAAGTAGCACAGTTCCTCGGCGAGCACGGAGACGTGTTACCTGCGATCTTCCTCATCTTCGTCCTGAAAATCTTCTGAAAGAATGAAATTTTTAAATTACAATTTGTCATACAGAGGTTATAAAAATAATATATTACCTGCTTCTCAAATGCTCTAATTTTCTCATGTTTCTGCGTGAACAAATCACTTTACGATGCGGATATTCTTACACTTATATCGCAATAATAGAAAAAATGTCCCCGCGTGTTTAAATACTTATTTTAATCTAATTTAATAAACAAATATTACGATGAAAACAACAGAAGAATCTGAACGGAAAATATAAGAAGAAGAAGACTGCAACGAAAATGGTAAGGGTGCTGTCCATTTTTTGTGGACAAAATCTCGAAATATTCTGTCGAGTTTTCTTCGAATAAAAACTTTCGAATATCTGTCCAGTTTCTGTCCATTTGGAAGATATTTGGGCACAGATATTTCCAATCGATTGGAAAATTATCTGTCCATAATTTGACGACCATAAGTCGCCGAAATTTGGGAAAATTCCTATTTGGAAAGAAAATGTTTATTGGGTAGTAAAATACACTTACACGATCGCAACTTTTCTTGGAAAAAATCCATTCCCAGTTGAAATATGATCCTCTGCACACGTGCAATTAGGAATTTTTTTTAATAAAAATACTAAATTCCGGAATGATTTCCTGGAAAAGCATCATTTGCAACAAAAAAATGAAATTGGAGATTTTCCTTTCGCATGGACATGTTTCAAACCTCTCCTGTAGAATCCACGAAAATCGTTTTTTTAGCGCACATATTCTTGATTTATGAGTGTCAAAAACGTGTAGATCCAAAATTTGGGCCCGACCTGAGGAGGTCGTATTTCATCTCGGACAAAATGCACATACACCAATTGTACTGGGCACCCACCCCCCTCCCATACCTCTACACCCCCCCCCACTCCAACCCCTTCTCAGAATCCGATGACGTCATATTTAACTTTTGAATTAAAATTTACACATTACATTCATTTTTTAACGTTATTTTCCCACTTGACTTGGATTTTTTACAAATTTTTATTTTGGATTTTTTATGGACTATAGATTTTTTCCAAGAAAAGTTGCGATCGTGTAAGTGTATTTTACTAGGGCCATCAAGTCTTGTTCGAAACATGTCCTAGTGCATACAAAGAAGGAAAATCTCAAATTTCATCTTTTTATCACGTATGGTGTTTTTCCAGTAAAATATCGTACAATTTTGAAACTTTTATGAGACATTTTTCATTGCACGTGTGAAAAATAATATTTAAATTTCGCAATATTGGATAATTTTTTAAGTGATGCATAACTTGAACTGGATATTTCAACCAAGTGTGTAAAATTGTTGTTATTCTATAATCGACAGTCAAACCAATAAGTTTGTTTTACGAAAGATAGGCCAACCTAATTCACGGAGAATACATATTTCGGATACAATATTTAGTGAAAACGGAGTAAGACCCTATTTCGCCTCTTTCAATTTTTATTCGCTACAACGTTTCGGGAATACGATGTCCCCTTCATCAGGTCTACAAAGCGTTTTGAACAATTTGGTCACATTTTGAAAGAATTTTTAGCATTTACAAAGGAAAAATTGCCAAATTAAGTTGCCAAGTAAATATTGACCGGCCTCTATCTCCGGTTCTAATTAACATAGCGACCGAAATTTTACCTTTTTGGTTTTGCCTCGATGAGCACTTTCAGATGGAAGTTCAAAAAGTCCCCATAGGTGGCGCTGCGATAGCGTCAAAATTCATCGAAATTCAAAATCATTTTTCTCAAAAATTTCTTTGTGCAAGTTAATGAAATTTTATTATGTTGTAGCCCAGTCTAGGACGTTTCCAAAATGGTGCGTAAGTGCGCTGTGGTTAAAACAGAACCGGAGATATGAGGGGTCAAAGTTCACAAAATTCAAAAAATCATATCTCCGGTTCTATTTGACCGATTTTGATGAATGAGGACATAAACGAAAGATCTCACCAAATGCTACAACTTTCTAGAATATTTGAACTTCGTGGGACCAACACCAGGGGCGCCACAGTCGAAAAACCAATTTCAATATCACATAACCTCAATTATCTCGACTGTCGCTAAACCGATTTTGATGATTACTTCGACATAATTGTAGAGCACATTTGTCTCTATGTTTCGTCCATACATCATTTTCCGCTCAGACTACGCTATCACTCCGATTTTGCCGTTTAAGTGTGAAAAAATTGATTTTTCCCATAATAACGCTTTGAAATCACTCAGATGCCAATTTGACTGCCTCTGCTCCACCGAGACACTTAAAATAGGGGTTTAAATGGAAAGTCCCACAAAATACAACAATTCTTTGATATAGTTGAAGTTCAACAAATGACTACTTGGGGAACTCTGGATGAAAAAACAAGTTAAGAAACAAATAACCTCGCTTATCTTGGCTTCTGAGTAATCGATGAGATCATGTTCTATAGGAAAATTATAGAGTACATTCTGGTCTACATTTCACCCATATATCACTTTTCTGTCAGTTCATCCAAATCCTTGATATTTTGGTTTAAATACAAAATTTGCATAATTTCACGAATTTGATTCAAGATAACTGAATGGCGACTCACAATTTCAGCTCTAAATCGAATTTGCATGCACTCCGAGTTAGCTCACGTTAAGAATCTCACCTACATAAGCCGGTTAGGATTATCTGTCCCTTTTGTGTAATGAAAAACTACAACCGACTAAGTTATAAATAAAATTGATTGTAAAACAATGAAATGAGTTTTCTTTCGCATCTGATCAAAGTATCATTATTTTTTTGTTTTTATGTTGCCATCAACATGAGGAATCATGTGAATTGTTTAAAAGTAGTTGCATGCAATCGAGTAGATTTTGTCAAAGAAGTTCGATACAATCATTTTTGATTGTGCTATAAAATGTAATTAAACAATCCTGCTAATGCTGCAAAGAAAAAATCAAATTACGTTGAGAAAAAATGCCAGACGCCACTTTGAAGATTTTTTTTCACGTAAAGAAAATATTTTGATGCAGAAAAAATGCAAGATGATAAAAAATATGAAATCTCTCTGCAGATTTTTTTGTGTTGGTAAAATTTTTCACTGCATTTTCATATTGATTTTTTTCATCATGCATCAATGAATCATGTTGTGTTTTTCTTGATGCACAGATGAAACATTGTGTGATGTTGAAATAATTGATTGTAAAACAATTTCTTTTCACAACAAGACAAAATTCTCACAAATAATTTTATTTCATTGACTTTAATCTTGCTCACATAGCAAATAGATGTGATTATGAAGGAATCACACCTAATATGTTGAGATGAAAAGGAAATGTTGGTATAGATAAATATTGGCATAATGCATAACCTTGTGCAATTGAAGTTTCATTTTTTTTCTTCATTCTTCTTATCTTAAGAGGATTCAGATTGCAAATATACAAGATTAAGACAATTTACATTTACGTTTTCTCATCTTTTTATTTGACAACATTTGATTTTTATACACATGTTACATTTTAAGAAATATTTGATTTACTTGCTACAAAAGGAATTTCATGAAACAGGCGAAAATAATTGACTGGTGGATCAAAAGTATTGCTGTTTGAAAAATTAGAATTTTCCAATCTTTGCACACCTAAAGATTTACAAACATTGCTGTATCTCTCAAAATATTCTTGTACATACCACTGTACAGAACTATTGTAAATCAAAGTTGCATTTATAAATTCAGAAAGTAACATTAATTTGTCAAATTCTGAAATATTTAGGGATAGACGATCATTTCCATCATTTTGACTGAGAATAAGTAGTTCGGAATTTGCCACAGCACAGTAACTACTAATGTTCACGCAGTTTTCAAGTTGAATGTTCAGCAACTCCAGTTTCATATTGGCATCATCCTTTCCAGCATCCTCTCCCAATAATTTCCTTAAAGTTTGTTCATTGGCACAGAACGTTGTCCATGTACTTTGGGTGAATTCTACAGCGTCAATTCCATCCCAGTAGCTTACAGCACATATTTTAGCAATTGGTGAAAAATTGTCTGGAGTAAACCCGATCGTGGTAAACAATGTGCATGTTCGATTTAGAAAGTAGGTGTATGCATTCAGTAGTTCAGGAGTTGTATTTTGTTGTCGATTTCTTGCATATTTTTCCTCATCCTTTCGAAGTTCCTCAGCAGGATCAGGATTATATTTGTAGAAGTGCTGCTTTCCCTTCATTACACTTGGAACTTGACGTGATCTTTCTTGTGCCTCAATATTTGCAGATAAGTTATTTTGTGATTTATCACTATTCACTAAGAAAATGCCTTCCATTCACCAATAAATCAGGGATACAAATGAGACTTTTTTATTTATCTTATGATAGTACAGACGAAATTTCCCGAGAAAATTATGCAAACGTTTGCAAAATGTTTGTTTCATGCACGTTGAAACATGTTTGGACATGTCATGTTCATATCTCAGAATAAAGTCTAGAGGTAGGATGCGAGGGGCAAATAGAACATTTTTCTAAATAACAAGTGAAGTTGCTTTTTTTTTAAAAATTGTTTTTCAATGTAATAAATTAAATTTTGCAAACATTTATTCAAGGGGGAGGATGAAGCTTTAGGGTCAAGAACTAAAATTAATAGTATTCAGTGATGAAGTGCTAGTGAGTGCAAAGCTAAATTTCTTTATCAGTGTAAGAACGCAAATCATTGACTTTATTTTAGTGAGTATCGCTTGAATTTGATTTTTTATGCCTATTCTACCGAGAATCATCTTAAAAAAAATTGTTCTTCTATAAAAAAAAGAGGATTTCATCTTCTATTTTGAGATATGTCAAACAGAAATAGACATAAATTTGATAATGAGTCATCAATGAAAAATGCATAAGTTAATTCAGCATCCCAGGTACCGAATTATAGAAGTGTATACAAAATTTCATTCATAAAAATCAATTTGTTCACGCGAAAAAGACATATCCTAAATTTGTCCATGGAAACTTCCACCCAGGATTATTTATTGGGTGACTCGTCTAAAATGTCAATTGATTTTTTCCCCTCTCCATAACGGACTTTTTTTTCCTCTTTCTTCTCTTCCTTTTTGCAAGTTCAAATGATTGTGTGTAATTTTCGCTCTGCCACAAATTCCTTTAATTTATTGAATAAAAATAAACAAAAGGTGATCTTTCGCGACTGCATAAGTTGTTTAACTTAACCCTCATCGAGTGAGGCCCCAAGTGTTTCCCTGAAAGTGTCTTGTGTTGAAGAAAAGTGGAAAATTCTGCAGCCTCGTGCAGCCAGCCCAACGAGCGTGCGCTCTTCCAGGAAAAATTCTGCGCACAAGAACACGGAGGAAAATTTTTATTGATCCTCCTTCGCCAGGATAAACAGGCGTGTGTTCTCTCGATTTTAGGTATCATTACCAAGGATTGTTGGGGAGAATTTGTCTTGGATAATCAGGAGGTTTTTTACGTTTTATTCAGGTATCATTACCAGGAGTAGTATATATCGAGCAGTTATACAATAAAGGTGTGTAGTAGTGTTAGTGAGACACACACACATCCACACTTTTGATGACGTCATATCAAGCAGGCTGACAATTGCGGTGTATGTTAGTGTGCGTTCATTGCACAAATACAGTTATCACGTCAGTTAGAGATTTCGTCATGCACATATTTTGTGTTAATTCTTTTACTTAATTTTCTTTTCCAAACTTTGGTCACATGATTTTTTTTTCTTCACAATTTTCTTAACAAGTATTGCACAATTACACTGAAGACTCATCTGTTTCACTACCATACTTACCTACGGCTCACTTTTAAATTTCTACTTTATTTTATAATATTTTCTTTGCGCTTTATGGCATTTGGCTTTATAGGCTATTTTTCCATACATGATGTCAAAGATCTCTGAATGCAGAGTAAAATGCCAACCATCTCTCTCAGAGGCACTGCGATATATGGTCTTTCATCGTGCACTACATTACATCATATTGAAAAGGCTTAGAACAAACGGATTTACTAGTATATGTTCAGTAATAACCTATACATTTTTAATATCGGGCAGAGCTACAATCGCTGCAGTCGATATGTTTAATAGTGTTGGTTCGTTAGTTACGCATACATTGTCAATATCGAGCAGAGCTACAATCGGTACAGTCTATAAATTTACTAGTATTGGTTAATTTATCACCTACACACTGTCATACAAAGCAGAGCTACAATGGCTACAATCGATGCCATGTGTGAAAATGAGCAAATGCATAACTTTCCTGTTTCCAGAAGATTCCATATGATCACTGACGTCATATGAAATGCAAGATCACTCAGCAAAAAATTGTGTGTATTTTTTCATTCTTTGCACCCAAAGAAAATATTTTAGGAAGAAGAAAAATGCTGATCCGCATGACAAATGCACACCATCTATTTCTACATGATTGTGTAGAAAAAAATCAATTGCAATTTTAACATTGACTAAATGAGGAAAGATGTTCTATTTAATTTTTTTTTTCTGAGAAGAAAGATGATACATCTTGAAAATTATATATGACTGCACTTTATATGAGGAATATAATTTTAAACAAACAAATTAAATGCAACCGACCACATTTAGTGTGCACATACATTTCGCGTAAAAGAGATTGACAAAAGTTTCTGCTCTTTCCAGTGAAGAATTTGCCAGATATGCATTTTTTGTTGAGACAAAAAATAGATGGAGCATTGGCATTACATTTGATAGCTTGCTTTCTGAGCAAATGATGTCTGAATTGCTGTAGGAAAATGATTTTTAGATACTTTAGTTCTTCAAAGAAGTGAGAAAAATAACCCAACAGAGGTAAAACTACATTTTGTTGTTCTTTTCTTGTTTCGTGGAAAGTCATGCAATTTTTTTTTTCGAAATGTTGTACGGAAGGTTTGATATCTTGTCGAATTTGGTAAAATTTTCCAACTTCCTTCTTACCTGTTCTGAATTCTGGCTGACAAATTCTTTTTAAATATTCATTCTGGATAAATAAATGGAACTTGCCGAAATTTTCCTAGACACTGAAAAACAATTCAGCTATGAATAAATTAGTCGAGTCATTGGAGGATCGAAGAATAGTAGAGCAGTTTTACAGTAATTCGGAGAAACGCAAAATCTGTCAAGTTGGCAGAAAACGCATTGGAAGTAAAAGACATTATATTAATTTAAAAAAAAATTATTTGCAAATCAGAAATGTTTTATAGAAAAGATGTCATATACAGACATACATATATAAGAGAAAAATATACAGACTTTTAATAATACATCTTTTAATAAAATATAAATGTTTAGTATCCAAACGGTAATGTTTGAAAATCATCAATACATCTTCTTTTACTTAATGTAAATTGTACCTTTTTTCTTGCTGGACCTGAGAAGACTTTAAATCTTTTCTGACGGAAAATTCTATCTGTGTATTCAATGCTCAGTGTCTCAATATCCCCGAAAACAATTGATCGCATAGCATTGAAATCGAGATTCTGTTCCACCTCATGGTTCATGCTTATGCCTTTCGCTACTATTTTATACGAATATGAATTCGTAGACGGGGAAAATATTTTGAGACCATAGGTCTTTGGGCCGCAACTGACAAATTCTTCGATAAAAGAATCCTCACCGTAGTCTGCAAGCTCATCGGTGAGCTCCCCCAAAAACTTCCCGCAGCTCAAGGGGTTCTTTTCGCCAGCGGGGACCATAAAGATCATAGAATCTGTGTCACAATAGAGTAAGTTTTCTCCTAATCTAGAGAGGACTGAGTATAGTTTGATACGGGCGTTCGTAGTAGTACATATGCCTACACCGAGATTTACATACTTTGATGCAGATTCAGCTTCAGCAATGTACTTCCACGAAACAAAAATCTGCGTTTCGCCAACGGGATATAAATCCATTATTTGAATGTCCTCGGAACCAATTAAAGAATTTAATTCCTCGGGGGAGCTGCAAATGCTAGTCTTTGAGAAATTTTCACGCATTATGAATCTTCCCCAAAGACTATTTAACACCAATTTGGTGAGCAGTCGCAACCCTTTATTAACACAGATTTTTTCCTTATCTAGCGGCACACCTTCCTTCTCTAAATATTCCCGGATATAACTCTCTTTTGCCTCATCAGATTCTGTTCCTGATGGCCACCCACTTGACTCTTGTTTTATTTTGAGGAAATTATCCACAAAATTTGCAAAGAGACCCCTTTCGTTAGTGTCCCGATTGTACTGAACCGTCTTGTAGGACCATACTTCAATTGCTTTAATAATTTTATATCCATGATGAACAGCCAATCGGATTTCATCTAACGACCAGAATCCGGTGAGGGTTCTTTCATCCTCAGAATGCGTGCATCGATCCGTATTAACCATCTCTGTGCAAGATCTACAGAGAGGAAATATTAAACGATCGTTGCACCTATAGGGCAGGCATGGTAAATACAAGTTTCGTGGGGGTAAAACTGTGCATTTTGCCACACCATCGTAGTTTAATATTTCCTCTGCATTTTCAAAGGTTTTTACAATAGTTGGATGACCAACAAAGTATTTAGAGTATTTGTTAGCCCAGGGGTAAAGTGATGTGAAATCATAGTAAAATATTTTATCCCCTGGGCCACATTTCTGATATAACTTAAACACTTCTGTTCGGCCTCCATACACTGCACTTCTTAAATCAAATCCTGCATCGACTATTTCAGGATGAATGTTCAAAGTAGCGTCCAATTCGGGATCTGATTTGAGAAGCCTTCGAAAATCGCATTCCCATGCCGAAACCAAATTGTAACCCATGTTTTCGATACGTTGCAAACGAGTCAACGTTGCCTCATAACGGCTGTGTATAGTATCGGATGAATCTTCTGAACATACATAGTCCCTGTTCAGGAAACATGTATGACCATGATAATAACATCCTTCAAAACTATACACAGTATTTGTGCTATCGTCAAAGCCGTCGACAATGTAGTGAGAATTTTTCAATTTTACTTCGTACCGAATATCTTTTCCTGTAATCATTTTTTGATACACGAGCCATTTCAACCCAATTTTACTTTGGAGATTTATATAGCTCGAACTGTAATTACTTTTTGGTGTAATCGAAAGAGTATTTGGAATTAAATAGTTCTTTCTATACACCTTCATCACAGAATCGGCTAAAGTGATCGCCTGCAAGAATGGATTGATTCCGGTGGTATCCAAAAATGAGTACATGAAGTTCAAGCACCCGAGTTTAAGAATTTTGACATCTTGATTGCAATAATGTATCAACTCTTTCCTGTTATCAAAAGTTTTATTTTTATTTGATTCGTACCACGAGAGAAACTTTTCATACCGATTTGACGACATTGACTCTATTGCATACATTTCACGCGGAGGATATTTTCCAATGTAATTCATATTTTCCGATGTGTTGAATTTGTACGGGTATTCACCCTTCTCGCAATTAGTACTTACCAATTAGTAAAGCTATTGGAAGACAGCTTTCGCCGATATCAATGTCAATCATACTCTTCTTTTTAAAATGGCGAATATCCTCCATATCCATACCCGCTGGATTGTAATTTCTCCCCCTTCCTTCATGAGGATGGAGTAGAAATGCTCTTACTTGCAGGATTTCCGACGAATGGAACATCTCCGTGCTCTGATGAATCTGGAAAAGACATTCAAATAGAATTAATAATATTGATAAAATAAGAAATTCACAGAATATAAGACATACCTTTTCCATATATTCCAAAATAATATCCGCAGTAAGAGTATTCAGGGGTCTCATGCCAATGTAAATAGCCTTTTCAGTCGGTTCGTCAGTAACAAAAATCTGTGAAGAGATAAAAATGCATATGTAAGAATGTGAATAAAACAGTCCACAAATAATTTCAATGATTGTAGAAATTAAATAATTACCCTAAGAATCACTTTATCAGCATCCGACATGGATTCCTTTCGTATCTCTTCAATAAGACCATCGAATCCTCTCTGTATCCAATCCTCAGTTGTAATATTTGTTGGCCTATTTAGCTTAAAATTGATAACCATCTGCGTCATCTTAAAAAAATGATTATATTTCCTCGATTTGTCGAGAATTTTAAGAGATGCACGATCTTCACTTGAAGCAGAATCTTCTTTTCCTTCCCCAATTTGAACAATTGCTTCATTTTCACCATTATCAGTAGCCATGTGCGTTACATTGTTTTTTAATTGTTCTTCTATCACTTTATCGTTGGTTACATTACATTCACTTGAGCCCTCAACTCCTTCATGATTAATTGCAGGTGTACTACCAGTATTCTGCATTACTGTCGTCATAATTTGAGCGATTTTACGTTTTTTAGGAATGGGTTCAATGTTATCATCATCACCCTCAAATAATACATCGCAGAGTTTTTCGCTTAACTCTTCACTCACTAAATTCTTTAAAATATTTAAGAGTAAATTTCTTTTCTCAGCAACTTTCAACTTTAGTCCATTTCTCAACATATCTTTCAGCTTGACCATGATGGGTTCGTAAAACGCACTATTATCTTTATCACTCAATATTTCAATCATCTCATCTACCGATTTATCTAGTAAAATCAACTGAATCAAATCACCCTCAGATTTATTATTTAAAAGCATTTTTGACAAACGCGAAAACATATTGTAAGTTGTTTCCACTGTTGGTTTTATGGAAAATCTTTATAGCACAAAGAGCGTGGTTAATCAA